>NW_028232774.1:44962500-44970609 GCF_057557595.1 Rhyacophila brunnea
TTAGGTTAGGTTAGGTTAGGTTAGGTTAGGTTAGGTTAGGTTAGGTTAGGTTAGGTTAGGTTAGGTTAGGTTAGGTTAGGTTAGGTTAGGTTAGGTTAGGTTAGGTTAGGTTAGGTTAGGTTAGGTTAGGTTAGGTTAGGTTAGGTTAGGTTAGGTTAGGTTAGGTTAGGTTAGGTTAGGTTAGGTTAGGTTAGGTTAGGTTAGGTTAGGTTAGGTTAGGTTAGGTTAGGTTAGGTTAGGTTAGGTTAGGTTAGGTTAGGTTAGGTTAGGTTAGGTTAGGTTAGGTTAGGTTAGGTTAGGTTAGGTTAGGTTAGGTTAGGTTAGGTTAGGTTAGGTTAGGTTAGGTTAGGTTAGGTTAGGTTAGGTTAGGTTAGGTTAGGTTAGGTTAGGTTAGGTTAGGTTAGGTTAGGTTAGGTTAGGTTAGGTTAGGTTAGGTTAGGTTAGGTTAGGTTAGGTTAGGTTAGGTTAGGTTAGGTTAGGTTAGGTTAGGTTAGGTTAGGTTAGGTTAGGTTAGGTTAGGTTAGGTTAGGTTAGGTTAGGTTAGGTTAGGTTAGGTTAGGTTAGGTTAGGTTAGGTTAGGTTAGGTTAGGTTAGGTTAGGTTAGGTTAGGTTAGGTTAGGTTAGGTTAGGTTAGGTTAGGTTAGGTTAGGTTAGGTTAGGTTAGGTTAGGTTAGGTTAGGTTAGGTTAGGTTAGGTTAGGTTAGGTTAGGTTAGGTTAGGTTAGGTTAGGTTAGGTTAGGTTAGGTTAGGTTAGGTTAGGTTAGGTTAGGTTAGGTTAGGTTAGGTTAGGTTAGGTTAGGTTAGGTTAGGTTAGGTTAGGTTAGGTTAGGTTAGGTTAGGTTAGGTTAGGTTAGGTTAGGTTAGGTTAGGTTAGGTTAGGTTAGGTTAGGTTAGGTTAGGTTAGGTTAGGTTAGGTTAGGTTAGGTTAGGTTAGGTTAGGTTAGGTTAGGTTAGGTTAGGTTAGGTTAGGTTAGGTTAGGTTAGGTTAGGTTAGGTTAGGTTAGGTTAGGTTAGGTTAGGTTAGGTTAGGTTAGGTTAGGTTAGGTTAGGTTAGGTTAGGTTAGGTTAGGTTAGGTTAGGTTAGGTTAGGTTAGGTTAGGTTAGGTTAGGTTAGGTTAGGTTAGGTTAGGTTAGGTTAGGTTAGGTTAGGTTAGGTTAGGTTAGGTTAGGTTAGGTTAGGTTAGGTTAGGTTAGGTTAGGTTAGGTTAGGTTAGGTTAGGTTAGGTTAGGTTAGGTTAGGTTAGGTTAGGTTAGGTTAGGTTAGGTTAGGTTAGGTTAGGTTAGGTTAGGTTAGGTTAGGTTAGGTTAGGTTAGGTTAGGTTAGGTTAGGTTAGGTTAGGTTAGGTTAGGTATAGGTTAGGTTAGGTTAGGTTAGGTTAGGTTAGGTTAGGTTAGGTTAGGTTAGGTTAGGTTAGGTTAGGTTAGGTTAGGTTAGGTTAGGTTAGGTTAGGTTAGGTTAGGTTAGGTTAGGTTAGGTTAGGTTAGGTTAGGTTAGGTTAGGTTAGGTTAGGTTAGGTTAGGTTAGGTTAGGTTAGGTTAGGTTAGGTTAGGTTAGGTTAGGTTAGGTTAGGTTAGGTTAGGTTAGGTTAGGTTAGGTTAGGTTAGGTTAGGTTAGGTTAGGTTAGGTTAGGTTAGGTTAGGTTAGGTTAGGTTAGGTTAGGTTAGGTTAGGTTAGGTTAGGTTAGGTTAGGTTAGGTTAGGTTAGGTTAGGTTAGGTTAGGTTAGGTTAGGTTAGGTTAGGTTAGGTTAGGTTAGGTTAGGTTAGGTTAGGTTAGGTTAGGTTAGGTTAGGTTAGGTTAGGTTAGGTTAGGTTAGGTTAGGTTAGGTTAGGTTAGGTTAGGTTAGGTTAGGTTAGGTTAGGTTAGGTTAGGTTAGGTTAGGTTAGGTTAGGTTAGGTTAGGTTAGGTTAGGTTAGGTTAGGTTAGGTTAGGTTAGGTTAGGTTAGGTTAGGTTAGGTTAGGTTAGGTTAGGTTAGGTTAGGTTAGGTTAGGTTAGGTTAGGTTAGGTTAGGTTAGGTTAGGTTAGGTTAGGTTAGGTTAGGTTAGGTTAGGTTAGGTTAGGTTAGGTTAGGTTAGGTTAGGTTAGGTTAGGTTAGGTTAGGTTAGGTTAGGTTAGGTTAGGTTAGGTTAGGTTAGGTTAGGTTAGGTTAGGTTAGGTTAGGTTAGGTTAGGTTAGGTTAGGTTAGGTTAGGTTAGGTTAGGTTAGGTTAGGTTAGGTTAGGTTAGGTTAGGTTAGGTTAGGTTAGGTTAGGTTAGGTTAGGTTAGGTTAGGTTAGGTTAGGTTAGGTTAGGTTAGGTTAGGTTAGGTTAGGTTAGGTTAGGTTAGGTTAGGTTAGGTTAGGTTAGGTTAGGTTAGGTTAGGTTAGGTTAGGTTAGGTTAGGTTAGGTTAGGTTAGGTTAGGTTAGGTTAGGTTAGGTTAGGTTAGGTTAGGTTAGGTTAGGTTAGGTTAGGTTAGGTTAGGTTAGGTTAGGTTAGGTTAGGTTAGGTTAGGTTAGGTTAGGTTAGGTTAGGTTAGGTTAGGTTAGGTTAGGTTAGGTTAGGTTAGGTTAGGTTAGGTTAGGTTAGGTTAGGTTAGGTTAGGTTAGGTTAGGTTAGGTTAGGTTAGGTTAGGTTAGGTTAGGTTAGGTTAGGTTAGGTTAGGTTAGGTTAGGTTAGGTTAGGTTAGGTTAGGTTAGGTTAGGTTAGGTTAGGTTAGGTTAGGTTAGGTTAGGTTAGGTTAGGTTAGGTTAGGTTAGGTTAGGTTAGGTTAGGTTAGGTTAGGTTAGGTTAGGTTAGGTTAGGTTAGGTTAGGTTAGGTTAGGTTAGGTTAGGTTAGGTTAGGTTAGGTTAGGTTAGGTTAGGTTAGGTTAGGTTAGGTTAGGTTAGGTTAGGTTAGGTTAGGTTAGGTTAGGTTAGGTTAGGTTAGGTTAGGTTAGGTTAGGTTAGGTTAGGTTAGGTTAGGTTAGGTTAGGTTAGGTTAGGTTAGGTTAGGTTAGGTTAGGTTAGGTTAGGTTAGGTTAGGTTAGGTTAGGTTAGGTTAGGTTAGGTTAGGTTAGGTTAGGTTAGGTTAGGTTAGGTTAGGTTAGGTTAGGTTAGGTTAGGTTAGGTTAGGTTAGGTTAGGTTAGGTTAGGTTAGGTTAGGTTAGGTTAGGTTAGGTTAGGTTAGGTTAGGTTAGGTTAGGTTAGGTTAGGTTAGGTTAGGTTAGGTTAGGTTAGGTTAGGTTAGGTTAGGTTAGGTTAGGTTAGGTTAGGTTAGGTTAGGTTAGGTTAGGTTAGGTTAGGTTAGGTTAGGTTAGGTTAGGTTAGGTTAGGTTAGGTTAGGTTAGGTTAGGTTAGGTTAGGTTAGGTTAGGTTAGGTTAGGTTAGGTTAGGTTAGGTTAGGTTAGGTTAGGTTAGGTTAGGTTAGGTTAGGTTAGGTTAGGTTAGGTTAGGTTAGGTTAGGTTAGGTTAGGTTAGGTTAGGTTAGGTTAGGTTAGGTTAGGTTAGGTTAGGTTAGGTTAGGTTAGGTTAGGTTAGGTTAGGTTAGGTTAGGTTAGGTTAGGTTAGGTTAGGTTAGGTTAGGTTAGGTTAGGTTAGGTTAGGTTAGGTTAGGTTAGGTTAGGTTAGGTTAGGTTAGGTTAGGTTAGGTTAGGTTAGGTTAGGTTAGGTTAGGTTAGGTTAGGTTAGGTTAGGTTAGGTTAGGTTAGGTTAGGTTAGGTTAGGTTAGGTTAGGTTAGGTTAGGTTAGGTTAGGTTAGGTTAGGTTAGGTTAGGTTAGGTTAGGTTAGGTTAGGTTAGGTTAGGTTAGGTTAGGTTAGGTTAGGTTAGGTTAGGTTAGGTTAGGTTAGGTTAGGTTAGGTTAGGTTAGGTTAGGTTAGGTTAGGTTAGGTTAGGTTAGGTTAGGTTAGGTTAGGTTAGGTTAGGTTAGGTTAGGTTAGGTTAGGTTAGGTTAGGTTAGGTTAGGTTAGGTTAGGTTAGGTTAGGTTAGGTTAGGTTAGGTTAGGTTAGGTTAGGTTAGGTTAGGTTAGGTTAGGTTAGGTTAGGTTAGGTTAGGTTAGGTTAGGTTAGGTTAGGTTAGGTTAGGTTAGGTTAGGTTAGGTTAGGTTAGGTTAGGTTAGGTTAGGTTAGGTTAGGTTAGGTTAGGTTAGGTTAGGTTAGGTTAGGTTAGGTTAGGTTAGGTTAGGTTAGGTTAGGTTAGGTTAGGTTAGGTTAGGTTAGGTTAGGTTAGGTTAGGTTAGGTTAGGTTAGGTTAGGTTAGGTTAGGTTAGGTTAGGTTAGGTTAGGTTAGGTTAGGTTAGGTTAGGTTAGGTTAGGTTAGGTTAGGTTAGGTTAGGTTAGGTTAGGTTAGGTTAGGTTAGGTTAGGTTAGGTTAGGTTAGGTTAGGTTAGGTTAGGTTAGGTTAGGTTAGGTTAGGTTAGGTTAGGTTAGGTTAGGTTAGGTTAGGTTAGGTTAGGTTAGGTTAGGTTAGGTTAGGTTAGGTTAGGTTAGGTTAGGTTAGGTTAGGTTAGGTTAGGTTAGGTTAGGTTAGGTTAGGTTAGGTTAGGTTAGGTTAGGTTAGGTTAGGTTAGGTTAGGTTAGGTTAGGTTAGGTTAGGTTAGGTTAGGTTAGGTTAGGTTAGGTTAGGTTAGGTTAGGTTAGGTTAGGTTAGGTTAGGTTAGGTTAGGTTAGGTTAGGTTAGGTTAGGTTAGGTTAGGTTAGGTTAGGTTAGGTTAGGTTAGGTTAGGTTAGGTTAGGTTAGGTTAGGTTAGGTTAGGTTAGGTTAGGTTAGGTTAGGTTAGGTTAGGTTAGGTTAGGTTAGGTTAGGTTAGGTTAGGTTAGGTTAGGTTAGGTTAGGTTAGGTTAGGTTAGGTTAGGTTAGGTTAGGTTAGGTTAGGTTAGGTTAGGTTAGGTTAGGTTAGGTTAGGTTAGGTTAGGTTAGGTTAGGTTAGGTTAGGTTAGGTTAGGTTAGGTTAGGTTAGGTTAGGTTAGGTTAGGTTAGGTTAGGTTAGGTTAGGTTAGGTTAGGTTAGGTTAGGTTAGGTTAGGTTAGGTTAGGTTAGGTTAGGTTAGGTTAGGTTAGGTTAGGTTAGGTTAGGTTAGGTTAGGTTAGGTTAGGTTAGGTTAGGTTAGGTTAGGTTAGGTTAGGTTAGGTTAGGTTAGGTTAGGTTAGGTTAGGTTAGGTTAGGTTAGGTTAGGTTAGGTTAGGTTAGGTTAGGTTAGGTTAGGTTAGGTTAGGTTAGGTTAGGTTAGGTTAGGTTAGGTTAGGTTAGGTTAGGTTAGGTTAGGTTAGGTTAGGTTAGGTTAGGTTAGGTTAGGTTAGGTTAGGTTAGGTTAGGTTAGGTTAGGTTAGGTTAGGTTAGGTTAGGTTAGGTTAGGTTAGGTTAGGTTAGGTTAGGTTAGGTTAGGTTAGGTTAGGTTAGGTTAGGTTAGGTTAGGTTAGGTTAGGTTAGGTTAGGTTAGGTTAGGTTAGGTTAGGTTAGGTTAGGTTAGGTTAGGTTAGGTTAGGTTAGGTTAGGTTAGGTTAGGTTAGGTTAGGTTAGGTTAGGTTAGGTTAGGTTAGGTTAGGTTAGGTTAGGTTAGGTTAGGTTAGGTTAGGTTAGGTTAGGTTAGGTTAGGTTAGGTTAGGTTAGGTTAGGTTAGGTTAGGTTAGGTTAGGTTAGGTTAGGTTAGGTTAGGTTAGGTTAGGTTAGGTTAGGTTAGGTTAGGTTAGGTTAGGTTAGGTTAGGTTAGGTTAGGTTAGGTTAGGTTAGGTTAGGTTAGGTTAGGTTAGGTTAGGTTAGGTTAGGTTAGGTTAGGTTAGGTTAGGTTAGGTTAGGTTAGGTTAGGTTAGGTTAGGTTAGGTTAGGTTAGGTTAGGTTAGGTTAGGTTAGGTTAGGTTAGGTTAGGTTAGGTTAGGTTAGGTTAGGTTAGGTTAGGTTAGGTTAGGTTAGGTTAGGTTAGGTTAGGTTAGGTTAGGTTAGGTTAGGTTAGGTTAGGTTAGGTTAGGTTAGGTTAGGTTAGGTTAGGTTAGGTTAGGTTAGGTTAGGTTAGGTTAGGTTAGGTTAGGTTAGGTTAGGTTAGGTTAGGTTAGGTTAGGTTAGGTTAGGTTAGGTTAGGTTAGGTTAGGTTAGGTTAGGTTAGGTTAGGTTAGGTTAGGTTAGGTTAGGTTAGGTTAGGTTAGGTTAGGTTAGGTTAGGTTAGGTTAGGTTAGGTTAGGTTAGGTTAGGTTAGGTTAGGTTAGGTTAGGTTAGGTTAGGTTAGGTTAGGTTAGGTTAGGTTAGGTTAGGTTAGGTTAGGTTAGGTTAGGTTAGGTTAGGTTAGGTTAGGTTAGGTTAGGTTAGGTTAGGTTAGGTTAGGTTAGGTTAGGTTAGGTTAGGTTAGGTTAGGTTAGGTTAGGTTAGGTTAGGTTAGGTTAGGTTAGGTTAGGTTAGGTTAGGTTAGGTTAGGTTAGGTTAGGTTAGGTTAGGTTAGGTTAGGTTAGGTTAGGTTAGGTTAGGTTAGGTTAGGTTAGGTTAGGTTAGGTTAGGTTAGGTTAGGTTAGGTTAGGTTAGGTTAGGTTAGGTTAGGTTAGGTTAGGTTAGGTTAGGTTAGGTTAGGTTAGGTTAGGTTAGGTTAGGTTAGGTTAGGTTAGGTTAGGTTAGGTTAGGTTAGGTTAGGTTAGGTTAGGTTAGGTTAGGTTAGGTTAGGTTAGGTTAGGTTAGGTTAGGTTAGGTTAGGTTAGGTTAGGTTAGGTTAGGTTAGGTTAGGTTAGGTTAGGTTAGGTTAGGTTAGGTTAGGTTAGGTTAGGTTAGGTTAGGTTAGGTTAGGTTAGGTTAGGTTAGGTTAGGTTAGGTTAGGTTAGGTTAGGTTAGGTTAGGTTAGGTTAGGTTAGGTTAGGTTAGGTTAGGTTAGGTTAGGTTAGGTTAGGTTAGGTTAGGTTAGGTTAGGTTAGGTTAGGTTAGGTTAGGTTAGGTTAGGTTAGGTTAGGTTAGGTTAGGTTAGGTTAGGTTAGGTTAGGTTAGGTTAGGTTAGGTTAGGTTAGGTTAGGTTAGGTTAGGTTAGGTTAGGTTAGGTTAGGTTAGGTTAGGTTAGGTTAGGTTAGGTTAGGTTAGGTTAGGTTAGGTTAGGTTAGGTTAGGTTAGGTTAGGTTAGGTTAGGTTAGGTTAGGTTAGGTTAGGTTAGGTTAGGTTAGGTTAGGTTAGGTTAGGTTAGGTTAGGTTAGGTTAGGTTAGGTTAGGTTAGGTTAGGTTAGGTTAGGTTAGGTTAGGTTAGGTTAGGTTAGGTTAGGTTAGGTTAGGTTAGGTTAGGTTAGGTTAGGTTAGGTTAGGTTAGGTTAGGTTAGGTTAGGTTAGGTTAGGTTAGGTTAGGTTAGGTTAGGTTAGGTTAGGTTAGGTTAGGTTAGGTTAGGTTAGGTTAGGTTAGGTTAGGTTAGGTTAGGTTAGGTTAGGTTAGGTTAGGTTAGGTTAGGTTAGGTTAGGTTAGGTTAGGTTAGGTTAGGTTAGGTTAGGTTAGGTTAGGTTAGGTTAGGTTAGGTTAGGTTAGGTTAGGTTAGGTTAGGTTAGGTTAGGTTAGGTTAGGTTAGGTTAGGTTAGGTTAGGTTAGGTTAGGTTAGGTTAGGTTAGGTTAGGTTAGGTTAGGTTAGGTTAGGTTAGGTTAGGTTAGGTTAGGTTAGGTTAGGTTAGGTTAGGTTAGGTTAGGTTAGGTTAGGTTAGGTTAGGTTAGGTTAGGTTAGGTTAGGTTAGGTTAGGTTAGGTTAGGTTAGGTTAGGTTAGGTTAGGTTAGGTTAGGTTAGGTTAGGTTAGGTTAGGTTAGGTTAGGTTAGGTTAGGTTAGGTTAGGTTAGGTTAGGTTAGGTTAGGTTAGGTTAGGTTAGGTTAGGTTAGGTTAGGTTAGGTTAGGTTAGGTTAGGTTAGGTTAGGTTAGGTTAGGTTAGGTTAGGTTAGGTTAGGTTAGGTTAGGTTAGGTTAGGTTAGGTTAGGTTAGGTTAGGTTAGGTTAGGTTAGGTTAGGTTAGGTTAGGTTAGGTTAGGTTAGGTTAGGTTAGGTTAGGTTAGGTTAGGTTAGGTTAGGTTAGGTTAGGTTAGGTTAGGTTAGGTTAGGTTAGGTTAGGTTAGGTTAGGTTAGGTTAGGTTAGGTTAGGTTAGGTTAGGTTAGGTTAGGTTAGGTTAGGTTAGGTTAGGTTAGGTTAGGTTAGGTTAGGTTAGGTTAGGTTAGGTTA